>NW_019396086.1:0-38763 GCF_000591075.1 Eurytemora carolleeae | reverse complement strand
TCTATCTATATATCTTCTCCCTATCTATCTATATATCTTCTCCCTATCTATCTATATATCTTCTCCCTGTCTATCTATATATCTGAGCATTGAGCAACCCTTCCTTCTCATGTTACCATCCAACCTGTAGCCAATGTTTGTAGATATTTTGATATTTTAATTTTATGATCAAAATTTGTAGATTTTAAAACCAACGCCATTTTTATTCAAACCATGAACATTTTAAACGATTTTGTCCCTCATATTAATCACTATGTGATCTAAAAATAATCTGTTTTCAAAGTACCCAACTTAGATAACTTGAAAGGTAAAAGTAGTTGATCTTTTACAATGCAGTTGACTCGTTTATAAAGCTTCGTTTGTTTTTATCTACTATACATACTATAATATAAAAAATCTAAATATTGCAAGATGGATTTTTTGAAGGTTTTTATTTGTTTAATTTTAGTGGAGAATCCTGGGCCGAGTTTGATATAAGAAGAAAGCAGTGTGAATTATACAAACATATATTTTATACACAAGATGATGTAAATAAGATAACAGTGAGTTAACAAGGGAAAGATTCAGGCAGTGTGTTTACGAGGAACCTGAATCAATATTCTTTATAGGTTCCGCTCCCTTTCATTTGGTCAAGGGATATCTATCTATCTATCTATATATCTTTATATCTATCTATTAATTTTCTATTCATCCATCTAAATATCTATATCTATCTATATATATCTATCTTTCTGTCTATCTATATACAGAGGCGCAACTANTGAGTAGGATTGAAGTAGGCCTATGATGAATATTACCTGCTGCCTGAGTAGGATTGAAGTAGGCCTATGATGAATATTACCTGCTGCCTGAGTAGGATTGAAGTAGGCCTATGATGAATATTACCTGCTGCCTGAGTAGGATTGAAGTAGGCCTATGATGAATATTACCTGCTGCCTGAGTAGGATTGAAGTAGGCCTATGATGAATATTACCTGCTGCCTGAGTAGGATTGAAGTAGGCCTATGATGAATATTACCTGCTGCCTGAGTAGGATTGAAGTAGGCCTATGATGAATATTACCTGCTGCCTGAGTAGGATTGAAGTAGGCCTATGATGAATATTACCTGCTGCCTGAGTAGGATTGAAGTAGGCCTATGATGAATATTACCTGCTGCCTGAGTAGGATTGAAGTAGGCCTATGATGAATATTACCTGCTGCCTGAGTAGGATTGAAGTAGGCCTATGATGAATATTACCTGCTGCCTGAGTAGGATTGAAGTAGGCCTATGATGAATATTACCTGCTGCCTGAGTAGGATTGAAGTAGGCCTATGATGAATATTACCTGCTGCCTGAGTAGGATTGAAGTAGGCCTATGATGAATATTACCTGCTGCCTGAGTAGGATTGAAGTAGGCCTATGATGAATATTACCTGCTGCCTGAGTAGGATTGAAGTAGGCCTATGATGAATATTACCTGCTGCCTGAGTAGGATTGAAGTAGGCCTATGATGAATATTACCTGCTGCCTGAGTAGGACTGAAGTAGGCCTATGATGAATTTTACCTGCTGTCTGAGTAGGATTGAAGTAGGCCTATAATGAATATTACCTGCTGCCTGAGTAGGATTGAAGTAGGCCTATGATGAATTTTACCTGCTGTCTGAGTAGGATTGAAGTAGGCCTATGATGAATATTACCTGATGTCTGAGTAGGATTGAAGTAGGCCTATGATGAATATTACCTGCTGTCTGAGCAGGACTGAAGTAGGCCTATGACGAATATTACCTGCTGTCTAAGTAGGACTGAAGTAGGCCTAAAATGAATATTACCTGCTTCCTGAGTAGGACTTGTGTAGGCCTATCATGAATGATACCTGCTGCCTGAGTAGGACTGAAGTAGTCTTATGACGAATATTACCTGCTGTCTAAGAAGGACTGAAGTAGGCCAATAATGAATATTACCTGCTGCCTGAGTAGGACTAAAGTAGGCCTAAAATTAATATTACCTGCTGCCTGAGTAGGACTGAAGTAGGCCTATGACGAATATTACCTGCTGTCTGAGTAGGACTGAAGTAGGCCTATGATGAATGAACTGATGGTTTAGAAACTGTTGAGTCAGAAAAGAATTGTTTCTTGCCAGGGTTGTCAATACTAGGGTTTACTCGGGGTTATTGATTTCGAATCAATTTTAAAATATACATATCTTGGATTCAAAACTTCAAAATAAACATAAATTCTGATCATTTTCACTCGTTATTATTATTGTAGGTTTCATGTTGGTCTATCCCTAAACAGAAAGCAGCATGAACATAGAACAAACTCAAATATTCAAATGTTTTGTCGGAAAGATTATAAATCAAAACAGTTTTATGTATTTGCATATTTACTCACTTAATATACAGCTCAGAGCCAACACGGTGTTTAGAGAAAACATGTTTATCCATGGTCTTCATAGATTTCGTAGATAGGTTTATAAACATTTCATAGATATCACAGATCTCGTATAGATCTGCGTTTAGAGATTGTGTAGATCTTTGTTCAAAGATTTCGTAGATCTATGTTAAGAGATTTCATAGATCTGTGTTAAGAGATTTCGTAGATCTGTGTTAAGAGATTTCGTAGAAATGTGTTCAGAAGTTTCTAAGACCAGTGTTCAGAAATTTTCGTAGATCTGTGTTCACAGATTTCGTAGATCTGTGTTCACAGATTTCGTTGATCTGTGATCAGAGATTTCGTAGATCTGTGATCAGAGATTTCGTAGGTCTGTGTTCACAGATTTAGTAGATCTGTGTTCAGACATTTTCACAGATTTCATAGATCAGTATTCGAACATTTCGTAGATCCGTGTTCAGACATTTCTCTTAACAGTTTTTAAATATTTCTTTATGTTTAACGATTCTAAATTTTGAGATTTTTCCAGAGATTTAATTCTTTGTGCTCGTTGATCAGTGCTTTAATATACCTTGTTGCTCTCAGATCTGTACCCAGATATTTAGGAGATTGAGCACGTATCTTTATATATAAAGTAGTAATATCTTTAAATTACCTTGTTGCTCTCAGATCTGTACCCAGATATTTAGGTGATTGAGAACGTATCTTTATATATAAAGTAGTAATATCTTTAATATACCTTGTTGCTCTCAGATCTGTACCCAGATATTTAGGAGATTGAGAACGTATCTTTATATATAAAGTAGTAATATCTTTAATATACCTTGTTGCTCTCAGATCTGTACCCAGATATTTAGGAGATTGAGCACGTATCTTTATATATAAAGTAGTAATATCTTTAAATTATTTAAAGAATCAGCTTCAAATTAAAACATTTATATATATTTTAGAACCTAACTATACATTATGTTTCAGACCTGGCGGCAATTCTCAGTAGATTAATCCTGACTGAAAATAATGTAAAAGTAGTAATATCTGTTAGTCTGTATTTTTTTACATGCCTGATCATAACTCAGGCACCCCTTTACTGATTTGCCTAAACTTTTGAATGGAGAACGTTTTGGACCCATGGTTCTAAGGTATGGTTTAAAACTTCCATGTTGAGTGGGAACATCAGTCTCCAGGCAAAGCTGGGTTCCCAAGTTAGTATTGTATATTGTATATGCACACACAGATATGTAGGATTTCATAGATCTGTTTTTAAATTAATCTTAGTCTTCATAAATCTTTTGGTTCTTGTAAATCTGTGTCTGTAAAAAAATTATATTGTCTGTCAGAGTCAATACTTTGTAGAGTGTAATAAAACTGAAGTATGACATACAATTTTAAAACGTATTATCAATGGATCAGGACATAAAGAGAGAATAGTTTTATATAGGTTTATATTTGAAAATAGTTTTATATAGGTTTATATTTGAAAATAGTTTATATAGGTTTATATTTGAAAATAGTTTTATATGGGTTTATATTTGAAAAAGTTTTATATAGTTTATATTTGAAAATAGTTTTATAAAGGTTTATACTTGAGAATAGTTTTATATAGGTTTATATTTGAAAATAGTTTTATATAGGTTTATATTTGAAAATTGTTTTATATAGGTTTATACTTGAGAATAGTTTTATATAGGTTTATATTTGAAAATAGTTCTATATAGGTTTATATTTGAAAATAGTTTTATATAGGTTTATATTTGAAAATAGTTTTATATAGGTTTATATTTGAAAATAGTTTTATATAGGTGTATATTTAAAAATAGTTTTATATAGGTTTATATTTGAAAATAGTTTTATATAGGTTTATATTTAAAAATAGTTTTATAAAGGTTTATATTTGAAAAAAGTTCTAGCTTTTTTCCTTTGTAGTGCAAAGTAATTTCCCCTCCATTTATAGAAATGTTTAAATAATTCCAATTTTAACTTTTTACCCCCCAAATCCCTCCCCCCCCTCCAACCCTTACTAAGTAAAAAACCTATTGACAAATCCTATTCCCCGGCTTGGAAAAGGTTCCTGTCACACAAAAAGGTTGAATTATTATGGAATCAATCTATAGAAATTAGAAAAGTGATTGAAAGGTACTTTTATCAATACTTACAATAGAAACATTTTTATATCATAAGAGAGGGAAAATAAGAGGTGAGTAAATGTACCGTATAAATATTGAAGTGTTAACAGCTTTCCTCTTAAAATGTTACTTTTTGAGTCGCAATTTTTTCTTTGGACATCATAAAAATAAAATTTCGCGGATTTTTATTTTTATTGGTAGATTTTTTTGATTCAAAGCCTAAAATTTTAGAAATTAAAATAGAATCTTCCATGATGAAAGATGAAAAATCTGGGATAAATTAACCTTAAAGGACTGTAGGCTAAGTGTGGCTTACTGTGATCAAAATTAAAAAAAAAAATTCTTGTTAAAAAACTACTTATTATCAATATTGATCTCTTTATATCAGTAACTTGCGAATTTATACTCGAGAGAGAATGAAATACTGTGAGTTTTCCACCCATTTTAGGATAGAAAAACGTTGATATCTTCCTCATTCTTACTCGGATAGAGTTTTAAAGGGTAACGTTTTGAATCGGACAATCCAATCTTAAAATGAAGGCTCACTTAAGATAACGTCTACATGTTCCTTTAAAGAACGTTAGCCTACGGAAGAATGAAAGGATGAATTGATTTTGAATATCAACGAGTTAACTTCATAAATATGTGAATGAATAATTTACAGTCGGATGACGTATGATGGATGACTGATGAATAAATGAATGCTGGATGGATTGATTGAGTTATGATCAGAGCTGGAATGTGTTGGGTTTAAACACTTGAGTTGTGTGAAGAGTATAATATCTTGGCTTCAGGCTCAATCTTAGAAACCAACCCAGGGTTTCTTCAATCTTTAAAGGGACTGTTCTCTGTAGACATATTTTTCAGTAACCCTTTACCTTATAGAGTGTGTCCGATTAGCTATGGTACCATTTAATCGATTGAGGTCAAATGGTCTCCAAAGGTACTCAAATATTAGTTAGAAAAATATGGATATCTCCGACATACTATATGAGATAAAGGTTTAAAGAATCAGAAATATCACTCTACAAATGGATTGCCACTTGGAATTACATTTACAGTCCCATTAAACCCTAAAGGAAGTCAGAAACGCTTTCACCCCCCCCCCCTGAAACTGGACCTAAACATTCCCAAATAAAATATTTAACCCCTGAGAAATAAGTGTGCGCATTTAATACAAGATCTCAACACTCTGAGATATATTTCTGTTTAATATTTATCCACAGGAGAACTGAGAATTCCAAGCTTGATAATAATATATGATCTTCACTCTCTATCAGCCAAGGTTGTATAATAAGGTCGGTTACTCTCGACGCTCCTTCTGTGTACGAAAAATGTCGTCTCCTTAGTGTAGATAGATAGATTCCGCATATGACGTCACTCTCGTCTCTATAATCAGTGACGTCATATGCGGATTCTGTCTATCTATGCTAAGGAGACGACATTTTCCGTACATTGGAGCCCAGCGAGAGTAAGCAACCTTATTATACAACCTTGCTACCAGCTCTCTACAACCCCCGGTATATGATTTACATAGTATTTACATCTCACTTTGCTCTGCAGCCTATACAACCTCGGGGCCAGAAAACCAGGTTTTTACAAATTATGTGGAAAATTTCCAGTTAAGGCTTGAAATCGGGGAATATTGATGGGGAAATTAGTTCCTGTTGGTGGGGGAAGGTGGGGGAAGGTAGGGGGAATTAATGGATATTGGTGGGAATACGGACATATGATCACCGTGCAATGAGATAATTAGAACCGGACCCTTCCTTCTTCCTTCACTTTTTCTCTTCCAACTATTTTACAGTATATTTTATTTCTTTTTCATCCGGTCAATATTAGTTCAAGACCAAAATGCTAAAAAAGTACGGTTCCAAAACTGTTCTCTTTTCAGAGAGAAAAAGCTAGATGGCTCTCGTTTTTTTCTATACACCGATTTAAAGAAATAGTGATTTTTAAAAGAAAAAAAAAGTTTTTGAAAAATGCATTTATTTCTCTTTAAAAATTCAGCAGTATAAGTCTCAAAATTTTTTTAATGTCTATAACTAATGTTTAAAAACGAAAAAACTGGAAAACGAAAATAAATAGATAGATCTAGAAAATTATTATCTAGATTTTGGAAATGAAAATGAATATCTAGATCTAGAAAATGAAATTGAATATCTATATCTAAAAAATGAAAATGAATACCATTATCCACAAAATGAAAATGAATATCTAAATCTACAAAATGAATATCTAGATCTAGAAAATGAAAATGAATATCTAGATCTAGAAAATGAAAATGAATATCTAGATCTAGAAAATGAAAATGAATATCTAGATCTAGAAAATGAAAATGAATATCNCCTCCACAATGTTGAAAAAATCAGTTAAAAATAAATAAATAGAAAAAGAAGAACGTTGGACGAATTATCTGGAGTAGGACATGAAATGGCAAAATCTGGAGAAAATTACAATGTATAAATCGTAAGATTTGAAAATGTCGGTTGGTAAGTTCAGTGACGGTGGATCAACGGGATGGATCAATTTAGGTTCAGAGACATGCTAATTTAGACCACCTCGGATAAAAGGATCGCATCTCAGCAAAAAGGCCATTAACAAGATTAAAATGATTAAAGTCTAGTGGTAGAGAGAGATGAGAGGTTTAGTTTAATCTTTCAACGGTTCTGTCAATCTTGATTAAGTTCAAAATATGCTCATGGTGTCAAAACCAATTTATGAACTTAACCATGGAGCCCAACCCTGATACTGCACTAATCCATCTTAGAGATATGAACCCATATCTAAAAGATGCATTCTATACAGATCTATTCATGACACGAGGATCCAACCATAATACTGGTCCAACCCTGATACTGGTCCAACCCTGATACTGGTCCAACTCTGATACTGGTCCAACCCTGATACTGGTCCAACCCTGAAACTGGTCCAACCCTGATACTTGTCCAACTCTGATACTGGTCCAACCCGGATACTGTTCCAACCCGAATACTGGTCCAACCCTGATACTGGTCCAACCCTGATACTGGTCCAACTCTGATACTGGTCTAACCCTGATACTGGTCCAACCCTGAAACTGGTCCAACCCTGATACTTGTCCAACTCTGATACTGGTCCAACCCGGATACTGTTCCAACCCGAATGCTGGTCCAACCCTGATACTGGTCCAACCCTGATACTCTGATACTGGTCCAACCCTGATACTGGTCCAACCCTGATACTGGTCCAACCCTGATACTGTTCCAACCCTGATACTGTTCCAACCATAATACTGGTCCAACTCTGACGCATAATGGATCTAAACTAATCCAAGTCATGATACGAAAATCCTACTCTGGTATTGCAATAATCCATCTTTGAGATTTGAACCCATATCTTATACATGGATTCTAAACTGATCCATTCATAAAACCATGATCCAAATCTTACACATCATGGATTCTAAACTGATCCATTCATAAAACCATGATCCAAATCTTATACATCATGGATTCTAAACTGATCCATTCATAAAACCATAATCCAGCCCTGACACCTGGATTTAAACCTGATACAACACGATTCTACCTTATCTTAATTTGTACTACAGCCATACTAAATAGATTTGATTTTGGTGCATGGATACAACAAGGTTGTAGGTAGGTACACTTATGACATATTAATGTAACCCTGACACTAATACATTTTATACTGATACTTGATGCATAGAACCAACCCTGATACCTAGATTCAACCCTGATACATAGATCCAACCCTAATACATAGATCCAACCCTGATACATACATAGATCTAACCCTGATACATAGATTCGACCCTAATACATAGATCCAACCCTAATACATAGATTCAACCCTGATACATACATAGATCTAACCCTGATACATAGATCCAATCTTGTACAGAGAGTCAACCCTCATACATAGATCCAACCCTGATACTTAGATACAACCTTGGTACATAGATCTAACCCTGATAAATAGGTCCAACCCTAATACATAGATCCAACTATGATACATAGATCCAACATTGATACATAGATCCAAACCTGGTTCTAAAATCAACCCCAGATATATAGATCCAACCCTGAATATGGGTTATATATCTGTGTACTAGATCTGTGTACTGCATGGTAGACTCCGGGTTTATACCAAGGTTATAAGGCAAGGAAAGTTAATTGCAGTTGCGTATAATCTGCGTGGATATTGAAACCAGTTCTCTCTGGGAGGAATTTGTAAACAAGAATAGATGCCTCAGTGTTCGTTTAGAATCCGAGGAGGTTAAAAGCATTGAATTTTGATAATTTTGATAATTCACATAATAGTTTCCTTTGACCAGATTATTTCATTGATTATTTATGTGAAAGATGGATCCCATTCCCATGTCAGGCTTCGACATCCGTCTTGTGTTTACATTACCGCCCAGTGACAGTACACTGTAGTACAAAAGATGCGTACACCTCTGAAATAACTTTCCTTGCTTTAAATACTTGCCTGGTTTATCCTAGATCTGTGTACTGCTTGGTATACTCCTGGTTTATACTAGAGACTGAATATAAGAATATTTATCTCTGCTAAGTTTTCCCCTCCGTGTTTATCTAGCTAACGAGGCAACTTCAGTCTCAGTTCTAAACTCACTTCAAGGGATAAATAGATTTCCAATTTTTCGTTAAAACTAATTCAATTTTTTTAATTCTTGAATTTTTAAGTCAAAGATTTCAGACATCCTTACAGCCTAGTTTTCCCCTATTTTAAAGTTTGCAATTTTTTTAAGAGTTAGCCAACCCATTTTCTACTCCTTTCTTTAGTTAAGGCACAAATACTTACATAATAACATTTCATAATCTTTGCAGGGAACACATAAAACTACAAAAAAAAATTAGGATTAAAGGAAGAAATACAAAAGAACGAAGGGACTAGGAGTAAAGGATAGAGAAGGATAGAAGGTAGGGAGTAGGATAGAAGGTATGGAGTGGGATTAAAGTAGTGAGTAGGATACGAGTTATAGAGAAGAATTGAAAGCTGGGAGTAGATAGGAGGCAGTTAGTAGAATAGGAATGAGGGAGTAGATAGGAGGCAGTTAATATAATAGAAATTAGGGAGTAGATAGAAGGTAGGGAGTAGAATAGAAATTAGGGAGAAGGATATAAGGAGGGGAGTAGAATAGAAAGTAGGGAGTAGGATATAAGTTAGGGAGTAGAATAGAAAGTAGGGAGTAGGACAGGAGGTTGGAAATAGAATAGAAGTTAGGGAGTAGGATAGGAGGTTGGGAATAGAATAGAAGGTAGGGAGTAGGATAGGAGGTTGGGAATAGAATAGAAGGTAGGATAGGAGGTAGCCAATTTTAGAATGACCCATAGAGCAACTGACGTATAGAGTGTATGACACAGAGCTTATAACCATAGAAAAATGAAAGGTAGGGACTAGGATATCACTAGAATCTTCCTACATTCATTTGGTGTACTGTCACGGTTTGCCTTATATAGTCTACGTGTGTACTGTACTGTTTGCTGTAGCAGGTTAAAAATCAACCGGATTTACAGTGACCTAGGTTATAATGCAAGGAAAGTTAATTGCAGTTGCGTATTTATTAACAAGAATAGATGCATTTGTGTTCGTTTAGTATCCGAGGAGGTTAAAAGCATTAAATTTGATAATTTTGATAATTCACATAATAGTTTCCTATGACCAGAAAATTTCATTGATTTTTTATGTAAAAGATGTTTCCCATGTCAGGCTTCGACATCCGTCTTGTGTTTACATTTCCGCCCAGAGCCAGTACACTGCAGTACAAAAGATGCGTACATCTCTGAAATAACTTTCCCTGCAGTATAACCTTGGATAGGACTGTCTTAATCTACTCCTATAATAAGAAGGAAGAACGGTATTTTTGTTGAATTAGAAAAGATTTGAAAATCTTAACTTATTTAAAAGAAAAGAAATAAACTGAAAAGTTGCATTTTAGCCAGGACAAATAAATTACAAACTTTCACATGAAAAGAAAAGGAAAAAGTGAGAATTTAGCAGCAAGTACTTTACACATTAACTTCTGAGGGTAAAAAAAGTTAAGGTTACGACAGGTCTATCAATCTAGCTCATCACTTGACACGGGAAATTTTTATGGATTCGCCTAAAATATTTATTTTCACTTTCGCGGAAGGCCGGGGATTGTTTACATAAGTTTATTTTGCAAAAAAAAACTCATCCCTGTTGTTTAAATATTTGTGTGTTCTACTCCCGTAAAAGATTTGTGTTGACATGAAAAATATTCCCTAATGTCAACTTTATCTTCTGCTCCGAGAGTAATGAACCAAATACAGGCAAAAATTCAAACAAAAAATTCCCATAAGTGTTAACTGTGCTGGGCTCTGTACAGTATCAGACTTGGATAAATAAACAATAATAAAAGGGGGGCAATGTATACAACATACATCTGATATTTATCAATGCCCGCCGATAGGAAACCAGTCGTTTTATTCAGATTGTTTGAAAATTTTAACTAAAAATTTTCTACTGCGTTTTTAGAAGATGAGAGGTAAGTTTTTAAGAAATTCTTAAAACTTTTCCGTAACAACTCTTGGTTTCTAATCGCGTTGTATCTAACGAGGAATATCCAAACACGATACATTTTGTACAAATACACACAGTTGGCCTTTAAATATACATATAATGATACTCAAACATGTTAACTTTGCTTTATTGATAAAGGGAATATGTAAAAGTATGAAGAAAAAAAACTTTCATAATAATAAATAAATTATGATTATTTTGGGAATTATAAATGAAAAATTTTATTTTAAGAATCAAATACTTGTATAGGGTTAAAAATACTCCCCGAACATTAAAGTTTCGTTTACAGCACCCCCCCCCCACACATAGGTTTGTCTTTCTTCCTTTCTTCTTCCTCCCCTAGCTCCAGGTTCCTTTTACTCATTTCCCCTTCTCCTCATCAACACTTCCTTCACCCTTCTCCATATCCCTACTCCTTTCCTCCTACCCCGTTCCACCTTCCACCTACTCCCTTCACCCTACTCCCTTTACCCTACTCACTTTACCCTTCTCCCTTCACCATACCCGCTTCTACCTTCCCCCTTCTTATTTCCCCTTCTCCTCATCAACACTTCCTTCACCCTTCTCCATATCCCTAATCCCTTCCCTCTACCCCAATCCACCTTCCACCTACTCCCTTCACCCTAACCGCTTCTACCTTCTACCTTCCCCCTACCCACTTCCCTCCTTCTCCTCATCCCTACGCCCTTCCCATTGCTCTCTTCACCCTACCCCTTTCCACCTTCCAAGTATTCCCTTTACTCTACCCTTTTCACCTTCCCACTACTCCCTTCCTCCTACTCACTTCCTCCTATATCATTCCCTCTATTACTTCCCCCTCTTTTCTCTTCTACCTCTTCCCTTAATTCTAAATCTTTCCCTTTACTCCTATCCTCGTGAATCCTACCCCTACTCACTTCTCCTACTTCTTTTCCCCTCCTTTCCTCCTTCCCTTCTAGTTTCCCTAAATGGAAAATAAATAACAGATTCTGAATCAAATGATTGATGATAATCAAACATAATATTTAATAAACTTTTACAGCAGAAAATGTAAACAAAAAATAACTAAGGTTATTTTCTATATTTTAGAGAAACAAAGAACATTCTGTGTTTACAAAATACACTGAATTGTTTACAAATAATCAATTTTCACCCTTTTGATTATGTTGATCAGCTGCTTTGCTTCTTCTTCTTCTTCTCTTCTTCTTCTTCTTCTTCTTCTTCTTCTTCTTCTTCTTCTTCTTCTTCTTCTTCTTCTTCTTCTTCTTCTTCTTCTTCTTCTTCTTCTTCTTCTTCTTCTTCTTCTTCTTCTTCTTCTTCTTCTTATTTCTCTAATACTTCTAACCATTTTCACTTCTGTCATACTACCTAGCCTTCTCTCTATCCTCCTCCTTCTCTCTTTCCTCCTGCCATACTTCCAACCATTCTCTCTTCTCTCATACTTCCAACCTTTGTCTCTTCTCTTCTACCTCCTAAACTTCCTACACGTCTCTCTTCTCAGCCTACTTCAAACTCTTCTCTTTTCTCCCTTACTTCAGCCCCTTCTCACATATTGTCAATGAGGATTGCTCAAATTTACATATGCATTACCTTTATCATTAATTCTTATCTCTCTTTACTTTATTCTTCACTCTTCCCCCCTCTCCTCCTGTACTTATTAGTCACGCAATACCCTTTATAATTAACAGATAATTGAAACTGCATATTATATTATATTAATCTATATATTGTATATTTATCTATTTATCTATCTGTATATTTTCATAAAAAAAAATTGTTTAGGAGTTTTTCGTGGAAGATGATTAAATACAAAATTGTGCAAAACTATAGTAATGGAATTGAAATGGAATATAAAAAAGCCACAAACTTATTTTTTAAAATAATTATTGGTCAATTGGTCGGTTTTTTTTTCGACAATGTACTCTTATTCAAAAAGGATAAAAAAGATAAATTTGTTTTTAGTGTGTAAAAAAAAAATTGATTTTTTCAAACATGTATATTTCAAAAAAAAATCAGGCTGATTTTGATATCCCTGATGTTTAATTATTACTTCTGTCCTTTTATTTTATACTTTACAAACTCTGTTACATTAATAGGAATTGGTTTTGTTTCTAATTTCTAAACAGCAAAGTAAAGACCATCCCTACTAGCATCACAAAATAAAAATTTCTTTCTTACTAAATAGATTTGATTTTGGTGCATGGATACATCATCCATCTTTTAACCCCTCCCCTCGCACCCCCAGGAAGCACCTCCACCCTTTCTTCTAACTGAAAAAAATCTGCAGCGCGCATTTTAAATATTTCCCCCGAAAATCCGCAACGCTTACTTTCCTCCGGTTAGTATTGAAAGCCGTTAATTGAGACGTGAACACCTTATACATTCCGTTCTAGCTTGATTTAGAGAGAGGTTGCGTGATTCTTGGAACTCTGAGAGGTTGCGTGACAGAATTTACATCAAGATGTTTTATCTGTAGAAAATATCTGAACTTTTGAAAACATTCTTTTGTTAAAAATTTAACCTCCTTCTAGCCAGGAAATCAGATTCTCAGAAAAGTATTTCATCTTCGAAAATTCATAATATTAAACTTATGTTGAATTTTTTTTTACAAATGTCTAGTTCAAGTAATCTAAGGTCGACATTAAAGAATTTGAGCCGCGGCTTAAATTTGAGACGTGGCTTAAATATTGTTGGTTCCACTGAAAATTGTATTAAATGTTTCAAGATTTAAGCCGGTGCTCAATTGAAACCGGTTTTTGGCGGATTTGAGACGCAGCTCAAATTCATTAAATTCGGACTCTATTATCTTATATTTGCTATGTCAAACTTCGTTCGTTTTCCTCTCTTTTTCTCCATCTATTTGATCCTAAAAACAAACAGAACAAAGTTATATTATTTGTATAACTTCATAACTTTATAGTTCTTCTTTTATATTAACTTTTTACAGTTTCTAGTTAGTTGTACAATCCCTCTCTTTCCGTTTTAGGTAGAAAATATGTATTTTTACTGTTTTTCATTGACGAATATCTTTAAAGTAAATGATTAGTAAACTATTGAAAGAAGTCCATCGCAAAATTTTACTGGCTCTCCAATATTTCTCCTACAGTAGTACAAGAAAATAGGATAATTCTATTCGTCTTCGTTCTGTCTTTTTAGTAAGAAAGGAATTGAGTCTTTACCACAAACTCTGATTTTCTATTTTCAAAATATTTGGAACCCAATATCATAGACCAAAGATATTTTAAACTATAAGGTTAGATCAAATAATCTTAGTTTGAAATATTAAAAGTTTACATTATCAGTGTCCGAATTTAATGAATTTAAGCCGCGTCTCAAATCCCCCAAAAACCTGTTTCAATTGAGCGCGGCTTAATTCTTGAAACATTAAATACAATTTTAAGTGAAACCAATCATATTTGAGCAGCGGCTTAAATTTAAGCCGCGGCTCAAATTCTTTAAATTCGGCCTCAGGTTGAAAATAAACAGGGATTAGAAATTTTGAGTTAGAGAGAATTTGTTTTATTATTTTAAAAAACCGCCAATTTAAACAGAAAAATCTTCGAAAATTTTGGTTTATTGGAGAACACGAAGAATAAATGGCGGCTCAATAAGAACCAATTAGAAACTAAAATTGTTTCTAGAAAGATACAAACAAATGACACTGTTTGCAGATTACCACTGTAACACTTCTCAATAATTATGGTTTCCCTGAATCTCAATGTTCTCTAATGCTCTAATTTCTAACTGTATAATATTGAATGACAAATATTAGTAAGGAATACCCAGGGATTAACGGATTTAACTAAACAATGAAATAACAGATATAATACAAATCCTTTAAATACTCTCCGAGTACTTGGTGTATCCAAGCTCTAACTTAAGTCCAGAGAGGATATAAGTGGATTCTGCGGTTTTGCATAAATGTAACTATTTCTATGCAACTCAGGCAAGCCTGGCTAATTTATTGAAGTGTTTGGCTAGACCTGGATAAATATATTCAGATCTGCATTGTTTGTTTATTGATTCCGCTGCTCCTGCATAATTATGTTTACTCAACCCTCCTACAAACTGATAAGATTATCATCCTGATTTAAAAAGGGAGCAGATTTAGGGTCCCAGGGGGTATTCTGGGAGGAAGGGGTTGGGTTCACAGGAGAAGGGGGGGGGGTGTCAGGATAGAATGGACATTGTACAAGTTGAGTGAGGAGAGGGGAGGGAGCGGGAGGGGTAGTTTGCAAAGAAGGAGGAGAGAAGGAGGAGGAGGTGGGGGGGGGGGGGGGGGGGGGGATTTTAATTTGGAACCTACTGTGAGACAGCTGCATCGTAAATAATCTTAAAGAAAAAACAAGATGAGATCCTGGTTCCAGATTCATGTTCCAAATTCCAGAATTTAGATTCCTTGTTTTATTTTTTAAGCCTCCTGTCTCCTGGCTTCATGTGTTTTTATCAGGTTCCCTCTTTTTGATGAATTTTGGTTTTTAAGAAAAAAAAGGTTGCGTTGACAGGAAAAGTTTTAATTCGTCCCGAGGAGTTTACCACGGAGTAAAATATTGGTAATATGATTTACCAAGGATTAAAGTATCAAGGTTCAGAGTTTACCAGGAGTAAAATATCAAGGGTTAGAGTTTTAAGGAGTAAAATATCAGGGTTTAAAGTTTATAAGGGAATAACATATTAAGGATAGAAGTTTATCAGGGAGTAAAATATAAAGGATTTAAGTTTACCAGGAGTAAACATATTAAGGATAGAAGTTTATCAGGGAGTAAAATATAAAGGATTTAAGTTTACCAGGAGTAAAATATCAAGGATAGAACATACCAGGGAGTAAAATATCAAGGATAGAACATACCAGGGAGTAAAATATAAAGGATAGAACATACCAGGGAATAAAATATCACGTTCAGAATCTTGACAGGGAGTAGAATATCAAGGAATGCAGCTAACCAAGGAGGAACATAGCTTAGCAGGGAATAGAATATCAAGGAACATAGCTTAGAAGGGAGTAAAATATTGAGTAATAGAGCTTAGCAGGGAGTAGAATATCAAGGAATGGAGCTTAGCAGGGACTAGAAAATCAAGGAATGGAGCTAGGCAGGGAGTAGAATAGCAAGGAAGGGAGCTTAGCAGGGAGTAGATGATCAAGGAAGGGAGCTTAGCATGGAGTAAAATATATACTTTTAGACCCATAAGATAAAAAAATGAAGGTTAGCGAGGTATGAATGATGTGTAGAAAAGAAAGATGTGGTTGCCAGGTAAATATGTATATATATATATAGAAGATTGAAGGATAGACAGATAAGAAGATATCAGTGCATGGATAAATAGATGAAATATGGTTGAATAATCAGTGCATGGGTAGATAGATAAATTATGGAGATGAATATTCAATGCATGGACAAAAATAGATGAATTATAGATGAATATTCAGTGCATGAAGAGATAAATGAAATTTGGATGAATATATAGAAGATTGAAGGATAGACCGATAAGGAGGTATAAGGATGGGATAAATAAATAAATTATGGATGAATATTCAGTGCATGGATAGATAGATAAATTATGGATGAATATTCCGTGCATGGATATATAGATGAAATATGGATAAATATTTAGAATGATTACAAATGAACCTATATTGAAATGACAAAACTCTTAATTCTCATGAATCTTATTAAGAATTGAACATTAAACAAATAAATTATGAAAAAAACCATGAATATAATTTTATGAATGACTTGACAGCTAGATAGATAGAGCTATGAAAATCAGACAGTTAGAAAGTGAATCCTACCAAAACAAACCGGGTTCTGAAGACTGGATGAAAAAGCTAATTGAGATGTGATGGGTTGTACATGGGTTGGGTTAAACTCAGGGTTCCATGGTGTGATTTGAATTGATTTCTTTAGTGTAAAGATTTACTGGGCCGTAAACCCTCAACTGCCTAACAAGATTGGTTGTAAAATATAGGATAGGTAGACAAGTATTTACTTGAAATGGTAAAGATATCATATATTGGAGATATTTACTTATATCAGAAATATGTGGAAACTAAATTTACTTGACATGGTAAAGATATCTTTGGATAGAATATGCATATATCAATGTTTAATTCTTGTTTTTCGTCTAAATATATATATATATAAATACAATTGAGCTATTTTGTTTTGAAACTTCTATTTTTCTTGATAACGAGACCGATAAAAGGAATTTTTCTAAAAATTTTTTTGAGATATTCTCTATACAGTGCAACAGGTTAAAATAAAATAATATTTAACAAGACAGCCTTGCCTCAGAACCTAACCATTCTTAATGAGACAGTCTGAACTTTATAACCAGACCAAGGATTCTGGGAAACCCAATTATATTATTTTCTAGAATGAGATTAAATATTAATACGTTTATTTTTGAGTGTTGTGTTTGAACGATGTCTAGATATTTGGAGGGAGGGGTTAGATGAATAGTTCGGAAGGTTCCTACTTTCCGCATAACAGAGGATATAATATAAGCATAAAGATTTTATGATCCATGATGGATCGGTGTTTTCTCCGGGTTCTCTATTGTTCATCTGAGACTAGGTGCCGCATCCTTCTTCTCCTGCAGTAATCATTCCCCAACCTGATGGTTCAACCCACAATAGGAGCTGAGGAGAGAATTGAGTTGTTACCTGTCCAGAATTCCATCTTTCTCCTCCCGACACGTCCCGAACCCGTACACTCGCTCAATTTACAACTTAATCATGCCGTGAGCGGCGCCTCGCCGTTTGAGACCGAGCGTCCGATCCGGGCCGGAGGAGTCCGGTACGGACGCACACAACAGGTCAGTACGTTACTGATATCCAGAGAGAACAGAGCCATCGAAACTTTGTCAAATAAAACCTTTCCAAAATGGAAACCGGGCCTTTATTCAGTGCCATGCAACAGCATTCATATTCCCAAAGAGCCAGCTTGGAATCCTTGTCCACGGATGATATGAGATATCTTCTCATCCTGATGGGAACAATCACGATCATCTCCTTCATCCTGGTCGTCTCCGTCGTCTCTATCCTCATAGCATTCATCTGGTGAGTTGTGTTTAATATTTTCACAACATGGTTTCCTTAATCTTTTTGTTGTTAAGGGAATAGTTTATTTGGACATATTGTGTTGTAAGCCCGGGGCCCGGGGGTATAATTGTGGAACCAATATCTATGTTTGCACATTTTCTCAGATATTGGAGAGAGAGAGAGAGAAACATTTAGAGTTGGGAGAGTTTATAAATATTTAATGTATTTACCCGACCTGTCTATCACTGGAATCAATAACCAATACAGAATACAAAATTCATCAAATATTTGGTTTTCAGTTTACCAAATATTTTCATGAAATACTATGTTTTAGAAACAATAACAGGGTCTATCGGAATTATTTCCAACTAAATTTTAGATATTTTCAGTTTCTGTGGTGATATTTGTACTTTTATTAGGAATAGAAATTAGAATATGATTAGAATATTATTCTAATTAGCATATTTTTTAAAGAAATTCATAAAAATGTATTAATTGTTAAATAAAAAGATAATAATAATATTTTTTTCAGGTATACCAGAAGACGTTTCAACAATTTGAAGTGCAGTTGCAACAAGGGGCGTAACCAACAAACTGTTGAGAGTGGGCGTGGTTATTCAATGCCCAGTATGCCTGAGTGTGGGCGTATACACGGCGTGAGTAGTATTCATGAGAAAGAGATAAACCAGTATAATTATCCAACTGTCAGACAGTCGTCTCAATTACCCCGAGTTCAGGGACTAGGATCAGGTCAAACTATCCTGCAGGGACGCAACCCTATTCTTAGGATACCTGGAGTACCAAGCTCAGTTATAGTAAACCCTCTCCCTCCAACCAGTCTTCAAGATTTAGTGATCCAACCTCAACCTAGACACCCGTCCCATCCAATTTATAACCCTAAAGATGAATTGGAGAAGATAGGGTCGAACCCGGAGCCGGTTGAACCTATCTACCAAGAAATTAAACCAAGGACGGATAAGGATGAGAAGAGAGAAGTGGAGGAGGAGCAAGTGAGAAATAAACTAGAGGAAGTTTCGTCTCAGGGGAGAAAGAAAGAGATCGAATATTGGCAAATAACCGCCAAAGAAGTTGTAAAGTTTCGTCCCTGCACTGAAACTTTTATAAACCGATCCTAAATCAGAAATAATATATATAACTTATATATTCAAACCTTACTTAGTATCCCTGTCCCGAACCTGTACTTCAGAACCTGTACTTGTTAGAACCTATAATTTTGTAGATGAACTTAACCGGTACGTGTTAAAAATTAGTTCTGAATCTGACTTAAGAACATGTACTTGTAAATTGTACTCCTAAGTTCGTACTCCGGAACCAGCTACCTGAACCTGTATTCCTGAATCTGTACTACTGCACCGGTACTCCTGAACCAGTACTCCTGAACCTGTAATCCTGAACCTGTACTCCTGAACCTGTGCTCCTAAATCACTACTCCTAAACCTATAATTCCTGAATCGATTCTTCTAAACCAGTACTCCTAAAGCTGTACTTCTAAAGCTGTACTCCTAAACCTGTACTACTGAACCTGTACTTTGAAACATACCTATATATTCTCTGAGTACAGATCTTTTGGCTGTGAGCTTAATGAAATATTTATGAACGTGTCTAAAATTCATTAAAGAATGGTTCCTCATAGATTAATTTAGTTGAAAATAAATTATTATAAAAACTCCAGCTTTTCATTTCACCAGGTTCTTGTTCTAGCAAGGTTATGCTCGATAAAGTGNGAGGGGATACTGGATACAGGAGTGGGGGTATTGGATATAGTGATGTAGGGTGGTTCTGAATATAAGAATACAGGATACCGGATAAAGGAACACAAGGGGGATACTGGATATTTTTTCCTATTTAAGAAAACCCAATCAACTTAAAATCTCAAAACCAAAATAAGAACATTCCCGTGGGCCTCCCGAGTTCCCCCATCAAAATTTGAGGCAAATTGGTTCAGGTGTTCTTGAGTTATGATCGGAGAAAACAACCTGATGATTTAAACCTATGATATTTTAACTTCAGATTATTTGATCTCATAGATTTTATAATTTGAATTATCTAAGGTCTACAACTTTGGGTTGCAAAGATAAAGGAATTGGAAAATCAAAGTTTGTTGCAAAGAAAAAGGAATTGGAAAATCAGAGTTTGTTGCAAAGAAAAAGGAATTGGAAAATCAGAGTTTGTAGGTGGCAAAGCTTTACAAAATTGTCCAACACTTGACATAAAATTACCGTTTACGCCGGAAAGGTTAATCTGAATGAAATGCCATCTAATCTATGTATGTAGGTTACACAGGGGGGCAAATGTAAAATACTCTGAATGTATATAAGATATAACACATTTAAATAGAGATGAATGGATAACAGATATATTTTCTAATACTTGATTAGGGGTTTACTAGGAAATATTTAGATATAAAAAGAACTGTAAGCGAAAGTTTAATTGACCCTCAATGCAAAGAAGAATGTCCGATTCACAACGGTACCCTTAAAAGCTTTGATCAAGTATGAATTAGATAATTTTAAAAACTGATTATTTTCAATTGTGGTTTCTCTCAAAATTGTTACTTGAAATTACGCTTACAGGCTTACAAGTGTAACTTTGTACATAGAGGCTGTGGAGAAAAAAGCATATAAAACTTAAAGAATAAATACTGATTATATGGACTAAGGGTTCCAGAAGAAATTATAGTGGGGGGGGGGGGGGGGGTGGAAATCGTTAAAGTGCATATTAATTCACTAACCATCTTATGATTTTATTTTGAACTTAATAGATATTAATACGAGATCCTGGTTAGCTGGGTTGGGGGATGACCTTCATTCGGGCAAGGAAATGTTCAAGTACAATTTAATACAGTACTATTCTTTCTGTCGTTGGAGGCCTTATGCGCACGGTACAATTTTAAAAGAACCGGAGTTAAGTCCCCCCCCCTAGTTGAACCCATGAGGGAGGGGGGTTAAACAATATTTGGCAGATTAATTTACAAACTTGAAGTGGGATCTGGGTTCAATATTATTCTTTGATCTTAGTCTTTTCAAACTCAAGGATTCTATTATATCGATATTTATCTTGATGGATAAATAGATTGATAGATAGAGGGAGATAAAGGGAAATAGAATTGATGTAATTTGATCCTTATGAAATGAAAGATAGATAAAACAAAACATCAAATTGTTATTTTTATTTAAATATTTGCAGCAGAATAGTGGATAATCCTGTAATGTCTCTAATCCACTGGGCAAACTAAATACTTAAACTAAATCTATGAAATATATTGATTTCCTCAAAATTAGATAAAAATTCAACAATATTTATCATAAAAATTGCTAAACCCTGTTTTTTATAATTATCAAAATTTTAGATCTTGAAAAACACTTTTCTCTTAAAATGCAAAATTGAGAAAAATACTTTTTTTACTTATCATCCTTAGAAAGATATTTTAAAAATAAAACTTGGAGTTTAAAAATATTGTATTTTGAACCTTTTCTCTCTGTAAGGATATAGTTTCTCAGCCTTCATAAATATCCGGGGTTTATAACTTGGATATCTGGGGTTTTATAATTTCGCGTCCTCAACCCGGATATCTGGAGTTTTATATTATAGTGTCCTCAACCTGGATATCTGGTGTTATATTATATCGTGTCCTCAACCTGGATATCTGGGGTTATATTATATCGTGTCCTCAACCCGGATATCTGGGGTTATATTATATCGTGTCCTCAACCCGGATATCTGGGGGTTTATTATATCGTGTCCTCAACCTGAATATCTGGGGTTTTATTATATCGTGTCCTCAACCTGGATATCTGGGGTTATATCATATCGTGTCGTCAACCAAGATATCGGAAATCCATCCTTCACTTCAAACCAAACCAAGTTCTGGTCTCCAATACCTATTTTTATCATTTTAACATTTAATTTTTTTTAACTCTAAAATGCAAGCGAGCAACAAAAAAAATTTTTAAATTTTTCTTTTTCAAAATTTTAAACAACTGTCGAGTTTAGCATTCTACTTTTCTATAGATGGTTTCAATGTTCTATAGAATTAAAGAGACTGTAAGCGTAATTTTAAGTGACCCTACAAGCAAAGATACCAATGCCTGATTCACAACGGTACCCTTGAAAACTTTATCTGATCAATTAAACATTGTAAGATATTTTAGTTTTCCATGTTTCGAAATGTTAAATGTCAATTTTTTTCCTTGCTTGAGTCACTTTTGCAGAGAACTTACATTCGAAAATATTCAGTTTTCAACATTTTAAATATTGATTTCTAGTTCAAAATTGATCAGACACAGCTTTCACGGGTACCATTGTGAATCTGCAGGCATCACCATCATCTATTACTTTGTTAAATTACTTTTGGTTTTAAAATGTTTTAAAACTAAAAGGGGGAAAAATGTTAAACATGAAATTAATGTTAGTTGTATCGGAGTTCTGTATCGGTTTGGAATAGATTTCCAATGATGACAATTCACAAATTGAACATTAAATTTCAATTTAATATTCAAAATTTAACTTTTTTAAACATTTGCTTTCAATCATTTGGGAATAAAGTGCAATATTTGTGGTTAAAATTTCTTTTTACATTCAAAGATGTTTTTTTTTTGAAGTTTTGAATAGTATTCAAACGGGAAAAGGAAATTATTATTAAAAAGATGTGTAATAAATACACTTTAAAGGCTTTTAAATAAGAATTTGATAATTGGTAATTTTAGAATGTACCTATTTGTTCTATCCCCCCCCCCCTGCTGTGTAGGGATAAACAAGAGAGAGAGGGAGGGATACTCCGTAATCTAGGAAAACAGAATTTAGTGTAAAATGGATCTATATCACTTTAGCAGGAATGTCAATAGTAGGGTGCTAGAATGAGTTAACAAATCTGAAATGGACTAATCCCCCCCCCCCCCCCCCTTCACTACACCAAAATAACGAACCTAAGTGCTTTTACACAAATTGAACCACCTTTCAACCATTCCCTGTTCTGTGCAAATAAAATTATTATTTAATTTGATAAGAATTTGCAATAACCACGTGTTAAGAGACTCTAAATTCAAATTTTCTAAAAAGATTTAACAAGACTTTTAATTTGAAGAAGGACAGAAACCAGAGCCTGCGATTTAAAAACTTCGGCTCGAGCCGTAATCTATTAAAACCGACTTTAAGACCCGATCTGCGACCCAACTCTGACGACAGCTTGTGTCACGTGATTGACAGCTGCAAGATCTTTGGCTCGACTTATGGAGAAAAGTGATGTAGGTAAACTTTTTTTCCTGCCAGTTAGTCAGTTTGGAGACATTTGTGAACCTTGAGATTCAGAATACTTTCAAAAATAATTGTCTCCTGAAAACATATTACCCACAATATGAACAGATCCGTAGTAAAATAAATAAATAAAACTAATAATTTAAACAAATAATCGTTTTATGTTTTTGTTAAAAGATATATTTTTATAAATCTTGTTAATTTTGTTAATATTTTTCAAAAGTTTGAATTTATTGAATCTAGTGTTAGCACAGCTGGCTAGGGCAGATATATTAAAGCAATAAATTCTGGTATTCTTTTATTTTATATATTTACTCTGGTGGTGGTAGTATACATAATACCTTTATATATTTATATATTTACATAATATCATGTCAGAATTGAGATCTCTGGATGTTTAATGTTCATCTTCATGTCTTTATAGTTGTCTATACATATACTAGGCTGTTTATCTATATGCATATCTGTCTTTTTAGCTGTCTGTTAGATTTAGTCTAGATGTCTTCTTTTTGTCGATATGTTGTTCTTTCTGTCTATTTATTTAACTCTGAGTGTCTTTTTTTCTGTCTGTTTTCAACTGTTTTGTTGTCTATTAATCTGTCTATCTGTTTATAGCTGTCTTAATGTCTATTTATCTGTCTGTCTGTTTACAAATGTGTTTGTCTATTTCTGCGTCTGTATGTTTACAAATGTCTGTATATGCCTATTTCTCTGTGAGCTTCTTTGTTCTTTCTAATTTGCTCAAATCTATTTTGTTCTAGGATTGAATGGCAGCTATGTCTCCCCTGCAAACTAGTCGTTTTTCTCTCCCTCGCTCTAACTCCTTTCCTTGACTTCTTTTTCTCCCTTATTTTATTTCTTCCCTATATCTCTTCCACTTTCTTTCTCTCCCAATATCTTTTTTCTTACTTTCTTCTCTACCCTTCTTTAATTTTCTTCCACCTTTAATCTTTTTCTCTTCCTTATTTTTTTTCTTCCTCTTCTATTTTTTTCCCTCCACCTCTATTTTTGTTCTCCCTTAATCTTTCTTTGTTCCTTTTCCCTTTCTATTTCTTTCTCTCTATAAACACTTTCTGTTTTTTGGTCTATTTATATTTACCCGCATCCCTTAAACTTATTTTTCTCCTTTATTTTAGTTCTGTTCTCCGCTGCTAGCTTTTCCCTCAACTTGAAATCTTTTTTTCTTCCTCATTCTTTTTTCTTCCCTTCATCATTAACCACTTTTTTCTCTCCGTCTATGTTTCTTCCCCCCCCCCCATATCAAGCTTAAGTAATAATTATTTACACCCACTTTACAGGGAAGTTATGGGAATTTTACTTTACCAAGGGTTCCCTCGACCAATTTTAAGACAAAATTGATCGCGGTAAAGTGAAATTTTTAATTTCCCGAATAAAATAGTTGTACACATTTTTATCGTCTTTTGAGATGAAAATGCGCGAATTTTTTCCCAAAAACTTCGCAGAGCGGGTGGTTATTTTAACATAACATATGGGACGTTCAGTAACTTAACCTCCCTCTGTTGGGTAATCATGGGTCGGTAATATTGGTCAAGAGGAGGTAACATTAATTACATTTTGAAATTATTAATTTTTTTATGGAAAAAGTTTTGAAATCCTGACATGCTACCAAAAAAATAATTTCGATTAAAAACATATTGCTGGGGACATACAAATTTGTAAGATGTTCCTAATATTCTGTTTACAATTTTGAACGACTCGTTCAATACTGATAAGGATTTTTTCTCTAAGAGCTAGTGGATAATTCTAGTTTGTGATTATGTTTTGAAAAACCTGCTAATATGTTTTTTATTTACAGCAATAAATAATTTATCATTTTTAGTCTACAATAAATGATTAATTATTTTCTCCTATTATGGTATTTCTCATATTTCAATTAAAAAATTCATTTACTTCCATCCAGGTGCTTTATCCATGAGCAAATTCAATTAAAATTTTAGAGATTTTATGTTTAAAGAATATGTTTTTAGGGACTATGAAATCATTTTCATGAGATCCTTGTTTTTCTCTCTGAAAATTGTTGTTTCTCTTCAAAAGTGACTTGTGGATTCATTTAGCAGAAGTAGAGAAGGAAATCAAAATAAAAATTTCCGGTAGAAAGTACATTAATAGTCCTTTTTAAACATTAGAAATGTCACTTATTCTACTTTTGACTTTTAAACATTGAAAATGTCGCTTATTCTACTTTTGTACTTTTAAACATTGAAAATGTCCCTTATTCTACTTTTGACTTTTAATCATTGAAAATGTCGCTTATTCTACTTTTGTACTTTTAAACATTAAAAATGTCCCTTATTCTACTTTTGTACTTTTAAACATTAAAAATGTCCCTTATTCTACTTTTGTACTTTTGAACATTGAAAATGTCCCTTATTCTACTTTTGTACTTTTAAACATTGAAAATGTCACTTATTCTACTTTTGTACTTTTATACATTGAAAATGTCACTTATTCTACTTTTGTACTTTTAAACATTGAGAATGTCACTTATTCTACTTTTGTACTTTTAAAACATTGAAAATGTCACTTATTCTACTTTTGTACTTTTATACATTGAAAATGTCACTTATTCTACTTTTGTACTTTTAAACATTGAAAATGTCACTTATTCTACTTTTGTACTTTTAAACATTGAAAATGTCGCTTACTCTACTTTTGTACTTTGATGAGAAGGAAAATACTTAGAACCGATAATTTAAAAGTTGTATTGTTTATCGTGAAACAAGATGATTTTGATAAGATAGAGATATTAAGCAAATCATGAAAAATAATCAGTTTTAAACAAATAAATATTTTTCAATAGGTTAAATTGTAAATTGGTCCTAAACGGGAAAAAGTCTCTACTGAGAGAACCAGAAACCTCTAAAATATGAAGACGACAATTAGAATCAAGTTATAATGAGCATGAGACCGAGAAATTGTGCAGTGTTAACAGACCCATTACACTGAACATGTGATTCAATAAATGTTTAGTAAAACTTTTTACTTTGTAACAACATCAAATACACTTAATTATTATTGTAAAGTTTTCTGCCTCTTCCATTGTTTTCTGGTTATCAGTCACTATATATAGGATAATGAGAACAAATATTTCTGCTGGATATATTTGCAATCCTTAATCTATAGCTTGGGATGGAAAAATATTCATAAAGGAAAAATGTGAAAAGGTGAATATGTTTTAAACCAACATGATCTTAAAAAATAATCAAAACTTGGACTTTATAAAGTAATTGAGTCTTTGCCACAAACTCAAAATTTCGAATCCCTATATCTTAGCCAACTGATAGTGTACACTTTAGATATTTCAAACTTTAATTATTTGATCTAACAGAAGTGAAAGTTTGAAAAATAGAGGTTATAAAACCAGAGTTTGTGTCAAAAACTCGATTTCTTAGGAGTAATGATGGTCGCAAAGTACTTTGAGGTTTAAACTTTTGTTTAGGATATCGGTCAGGTTGAGCGACTGAATTTGATATCCATTTCAGCGACTGAACTGGATATCAAGCTCATCGACTGAACTTGATATCCAGCTCAGCGACTGAACTGGATATCAAGCTCATCGACTGAACTTGATATCCAGCTCAGCGACTGAACTGAATATCCTGCTCATCGACTGAACTTTATATCAAGCTCAGCAACTGAACTGGATATCCAGTTCAGCGACTGAACTGGATATCAAGCTCATCGACTGAACATGATATCCAGCTAAGCGACTGAACTTGATATCCAGCTCAGCGACTGAACTGGATATCCAGTTCAGCGACTGAACTCGATATCCAGTGGATATTGATAAATTGAGGTTTAACTCTTTAAATCGGTGAAGGTTGTCCATTCCTGGCACTATGAGGCGTCCTGTGTCAACGAGAGCCGGTTAAGGGTTGTAATCACAGATTTAAGATACAACAGTTTTACCTTCTGGATTCTTATAGTATAGCTTAGTGATCTGAGCTTATGTTAGTAAATATATAAATATACAAATATATAAATATATGCTCTGTTAATATATTATAGAGTAAACATGAACCTTGCTTTAATCCCATAGGGAAATATCATGCATAGTCAATCTTTAGTTGGATACATAGTAAATCTTTAGTTGGATACATAGTTAATCTTTAGTTGGATACATAGTTAATCTTTAGCTGGATACATAGTTAATCTTTAGCTGGATACATAGTTAATCTTTAGTTGAATACATAGTAAATCTTTAATTGAATACAGAGTTAATCTTTAGTTGGATACAAATTCATTCTCTGGTTTAGTCTCTTCCTAGTTCTCTGATTTAATCTCTTCCTAGTTCTCTGGTTTAATCTCTTCCTTTTTCTATGGTTTGTCCTCTTCTTAATTCTCTGACTTAGTCTCTTCCTAGTTCTCTGGATTAATCTGTTCCTAGTTCTCTGGTTTAATCTCTTCCTAGTTCTCTGGTTTGTCCTCTTCTTAGTTCGCTGGTTTAATCTCTTCCTAGTTCTCTGGTTGAATCTTTTCCTGATTCTCTGGTTAAATCTCTTCTTAGTTCCCTGGTTTAATCTTTTCCTAGTTTTCTGGTTTAATCTCTTCCTAGTTCCCTGGTTTAATCTCTTCCTAGTTCTCTGGTTTAATCTCTTCCTAGTTCTCTGGTTTAATCTCTTCCTAGTTCTCTGGTTTAATCTATTCTTAGTTCTCTGGTTTAATCTCTTCCTAGTTCTCTGCTTTAATCTATTCTTAGTTCTCTGGTTTAATCTCTTCATAGTTCTCTAGTTTAATCTTTTTTCAAATTCTCTGGTTTAATCTCTTCCTAGATCTCTGGATTAATCTCGTTCGAATTCCCTGGTTTAATCTCTTCCTAGTTCTCTGATGTAATCGTACTCAAATTTCCTGGTTGAATCTCTTCCTAGTTCTCTGGTTTAATCTCGTTCGAATTCCCCTAGTTTAATCTCTTTCAGATTCCCAGGTTTAATCTCTCCCTAATTCTCTGGTTTAATCTATTTCCAATTCCCTGGTTTAATGTCTTCCTAGATCTCTGGTTTAATCTCGTTCAAATTCACTAGTTTAATCTCTCCTAGTTCTCTGGTTTAATCTCATTCACGTTTCCTGGTTTAATCTCTTCCTAGTTCTCTAATTTAATCTCTTCCTAGTTCTCTGGTGTAATCTCACTCAAATTCCCAGGTTTAATCTCTTTCTAGTTCTCTAGTTTAATCTCGTTCAATTTCCCTAGTTTAATCTCTTTCTAGTCCTTTAGTTTAATCTCGTTCAATTTCCCTAGTTTAATCTCTCCTAGCTCTCTGGTTTAATCTCGTTAAAATTCACTAGTTTAATCTATTCCTAGATCTCTAGTTAAATCTCATCCAAGTTTCCTGGTTTAATCTCCGGGTTATCAATATAGTTTAATCTCTTCCTGCACAACTAGTGAGGTATTCTCCTCTAAAGAAATTTGATAATTAAATTCCTGGATTTCCATCCAGCACATTTTTCATCCTTTTCAGTTCAAACCTTTATTCTCTAGGTCCTGGTTCTCCTGGTTCTTCTTCTTTCATAATTCTAATTCATTCCAATATTTTTATTTTTAATGAATTCAAACCACTTCGCTGAACTACCTTCTGCTGGTTCAAATTTAAACTACTAAAGTTAAAGATTAAGGAATTCTAATTTGAAACCGGCGGCGCAGGGGTAGGCAGTTCAATTGTAGGAACAAGAGGCCGAATTTAAAGAATTTGTGTCTCGGCTTAATTTTGAGACGCGGCTCAAATATGGTTGATTCCACTTAAAATTGTATTTGATGTTTTAAGATGTAAGCCGGCGCTCAATTGAACCCGATTTTTGGCGGCTCAAATTTATTGAATTCAGACACAGGTTTGCTAGTTTTTACATGGTTGAGTTCCCAAGTGCCAATCTATCCTAAGTAGATTCTCCCCGAAATTGTTTGCTGATTTATAAAAGTCCGGAGGCCGAATTTAAAGAATTTGAGCGGAGGCTTAAATCTAAGCCGCTGCTAAAATCTGGTTGATTTCACTTAAAATTGTATTCAATGTTTCAAGATTTAAGCCGGCGCTCAATTGAAACCGGTTTTTGGCGGATTTTAGACGCGGCTCAAACTCATTAAATTCGGACACGGGCCGAAGTTTAGGTTTTAAGTCCGAGCGCACAACAATACAATATCTTTACTTTTCCAGAGCCTTCCCTCATAATGTAATAGTTCTAACCTTGATGGGGATCTGGGACCAAATTTAAAGAATCGGGAGAGGTATTTTGACTACGTAACATAAGTTGAACCACTGCTCTTGAATTTGAACTGGAACAGCAGTGGTTCAACTTAGTCTAAAGGAATTGATTTTTTGCCACAAACTCTAATTTTCTAATCTCGATATCTTTGCAACTTAATGTTGTAGACCTTAAATATTTAAAACCATGAATTCTGTTGGATCTAATAGTCTAAGTTTTAAATATCAAAGGTTTACACCATCAGGTTTCAAAGCTATATAAATCAGAAAAATTGAGTTTGTGTCAAAGACTTAATTCCTTTAAAGAATATAGAGAGGTAGTTGAATTACATAGAATAAGTTGAACCAAATTTCTTGAACTTGAAACAGTACAGAAGTGGTTTAACTTAGTCTAAATTTGGACCCTGAAAAGGTTCAAGTCTAAAACTATCCAGAACAGCAAAATTATCTAATACCTTCTTCAGATATTATTTTCTATTTGATCTTTCTTCTCTTTACCGCTCTACATTGTATCCTGTCTCTTGGTGTTCTATTATCAAGTTTAATCTCTAGTATCTATTCTACTCTCTACTCTTGAGTTTGGACAAATAGTAAAATATTTATAATTAGGATTTTAGAAGATTTCTATCTTGGATTAGGTTTAATCTCTCACCAGTCTCTACCCTTCTTAAACACCCGTTGTTGTACCTCTCCTACCCTAAGTAACTCAGTGGGGGCTGAGAGGGCCGGGGGGNAATAGGAAGGTGGGAAGGACGCATGGGTTCAGGTAGTGTAAGGGACGGGAAGGAGCGTGGTTTTGTAAATGTTTTGGAAGGTAAACTAAAGTTTCCTAAAAATACCAAATATTTTTAATAATAATTCGTGATCAGTTCTATAAAGAGACTGAAAATGTAATAGCGAGAGATAAAGAGAAAACATGGATATCTCAGTCATTCTTGAGCTGGCAAAGGTTTAATAAGTAGCGTTTTGAATTATACATTCCAATCTATAAACTAGGGGTTAATTGAAATTACCTCTACTGTCTGTTTAAAGAATGGTAGTTTTACCTAATTCTGAATGATCCCTTCTAATGATCTAAACTCTTGGAACTTGAAATATCATTTAGAAACCAGGTGGAGAAGGGTTCAAGTCTAATCTTTATCTCAGATTCTCTCTCTGGGACATTTCGTGAGAGAGGGATGAATAATTTGTAGAGAATTGATCTTGTATCCAACCCTCTCTCTCACAAACCCAGGGACGGAACTTTCAATTGAAGATTAGAAGATTTCTATCAGGGTCGGAGGGATGAATAATTATAAAATTTCGAGGAATGGGATTAGGCGGGAGATTAAGCCGGTACAAAGCAATCTTCAATTTGTAATCCAGGTTCTCCAATCATTTAATCCTGGTTACAATGGAGTATACACAAGAAGATCTAAAAATATCAACAAAAGGACGGGTTGTATTCTCAGATAGACAACAATAGTTATCCTTAACCCTTTCTGTCTAACCCTGGAGATATATTTATCATCTTTGGCCAGACCTGACGCGGTTTTAACATTTTTTTTGCGTAGATATTTAAAACTGTGAATTCTGATTAGTCAAATAATCTAAGTTTAAAATATCAAATATTTACAGTATAAGGTTGCAAAGACATGAAGATCATGAAGATTAAAAAATTGAAGAAGCAAAGACTCAATTCCTGTAATGAGAAAAGAGATTCGGTTTGATTGAACTTATAGTTCTGATTTTTCAATCATCTCTCATTCTATCTTTTAAAAACTTATTTTCCAAAGTAGGCAATATATGAACATTCTAAAATCATAACTTACAAAAAAATGCATTTGATGGTTAAAGGAACTGTGTTCCTGTCACAAAGTCAACTTGTCTAACTATATCTTTGCAATCTGATGGTGTAAACCTTTGATATTTCAAACTTAGACTATTTTATCTAAAAGAATTCAAAGTTTTGAAATATCATAGAGTTGCAAAGATAAAGGGATTAGAAGGTCAAAGATTGGGTTTGGCTTTCTACCATTTCCTCATACCATTTCTTAACTTAAATATCGTTAAATTTTGCTCATCAACTTAATATTCATGAACAGTCAAGGTCTTTAAACCTCATACAATATTTAGAACATATTTGATGAAAATTAAATATATTTAATTATTTTAAACCAAGTTTATCTAAAATCTAACAATCTAAACTTTTAAATATATAAAATGGATAAAACTGCGGACACTAGAAGAGTTTGACAAAGTTAAATCAAAAGTTAGTTTAATTCAAAGGATTGTTTCTAACTTTGTATTAAATAATTTAATCGACATTCAACACTTTCCATTCTAAACTAAACACTATCATTTAACTTTCTCAACTCAACTCAATTTATCAGAGAGTTGTTGTTCTTTATTTTTAGATTTAAATTCTTTATTTTAAATATATATCTAGGACAATCAGAGACATATAGAGCAAATCTTAAGATGTCTAGGAGATTTAGCAGATATTTAAATGTCTAGGATATCTAGCAGATATTTAAACGTCTAGGATATTTAGCAGATGTTTAAATGTCTGGGATATTTTTTAAACGTCTTGGAGATTTCGCAGTTATCTTAGCGTCTAGAAGATTTAGCAGATTTATAAATGTCTAGAAGATTTAGCAGAAATCTAAACGTCCAGGAGATTTAGCATAAATCTAAACGTCTAGGAGATTTTAAGAGATTTATAAACTTCCAGGAGATTTAGCAGAAATCTAAACGTCTAGGAGATTTAGCAGAAATCTAAACGTCCAGGAGATTTAGCAGAAATCTAAATTTCTAGGAGAATTAGCAGAAATCTAAGTTTCTAGGAGATGTCAAGGATATTTCTATTCACGCGAAAGATATCTAGAAGATTTAGTAGATATATAAACGTCTAGGAGATTTAGCAGAAATCCAAACGTCTAGGTGATTTAGCAGAAATTTAAACTTTTATGAGATTTAGAAGGGAGATTTAGCAGAGATATAATCGTCTAGGAGATTAAGCAGAAATCTAAATTTCTAGGAGATTTAGCAGAGATCCAAATGTCTAGGATATTTCTATTCACGCGAAAGATATCTAGAATATTTAGCAGGTATATAAACGTCTGGGAGATTTAGCAGAAATCTAAACTTTTAGGAGATTTAGAAGAGATCTAAATGTCATGGAAATTTAGCAGAGATATAAACGTTTAGGAGGTTTAGCAGATATTTGAACTTCTAGGAGATTTAGCAGAGATATAATCGTCTAGGAGATTTAGCAGAAATCTACAGTTCTAGGATATTTCTATTCATGCGAAAGATATCTTTAGATCATTAGAAGATATTTGAATAGCTACGAGATATGAAGGCAAATTTATGTAATATTACTGGTACGACTTTCTGACCTCTTAGCCTCTCTAGTTTTTATTTTATGCCAAAGTATAAGAACAGCTAACTCATCCGGTTAAACATTATAAATTCAAAACATTTTTCTTCTTTCCAATAGTTCTCCAATAAGAGGAGCTATGTTTGAAAACATATAAGATTTCAATCATACGGGCGATATTTTTTAGTTTAACGAGTGTGAGAAGCTTTGCGAATTCCTCTCTTAAATTCCGAATTAAGCTGTTATTGTTAGATTAGGGGTTGAATATGCATATTCTCTCATTGATCAGGAAATTAGAAACTTGGATATTCATCCGTCCTTCAGACATTGATAAATTATGCAGAAAACAAATCCAATTCAATCTCTAAATGGACCTCAAGATATCCGCCGGGATTCAGGGGTTTAAGTTTTTTTTACAGAATTTAAAGAGACTACTGACGTCAATTCAAGTAACCCTCCATTTATAAAGTGGCACGTTCACATTCACAGAGGTACCCTTCGTCTCTGCAAAAATTATAAAGAAATCCTTGCGTTTATTTTTAAAATTGGATGATTTTTAATAATGGTTTCTTTTTTAAAAGCGACTGTTAAATAGGAAGACGACTTTTCATACTCAAGTTATGTTTTTGAAATGGTCCAATTAACATGAAAGACAGAAATTGTGCAGTGTACATAGACCCATTCTCTTAATAAGCAAAAGGAATTGAGCCCAAGGCCTCAGTATATCAAAAGAAACATGAATAGTTTAAATATATTGTTTTTAGCTTTTATAAAGGATTGTTGAACAAATATCTTGGAATTGTTTAAAAGTAACTGAGTTTTTGCCGGAAACTTAAATTTTCTCATCTAATCTAATTATCTTTGCAACCTAACGATGTAAACCTTTGATATATCTAACTGAATTCATATCAAAGGTCTACGACATCGGGTTGCAAAAATTTAGGGATTAGGAAATGAAAGGAATTAAGTCTTCGCCACGAACTCTGATTTTCTTTGGAACCCATTGTCGTAAACCTTTGATATTTCAAACTTTAATTATTTGATCTATCAGAATTCATAGTTTGAAATATCTAAGGTTTACAACATTCGGTTGTAGAGATAAAGGGATTTAGAAATCAGAGTTTGTGGCAATGACTCAATTCCTTTCCAGCTACTTGTATCATAACATCAAAACCACATTAGATTGGTTAAATGCTGAATTCTTATTCCACTGTTTAATGGGTCCAACTGTGTAATGACTTATGCCCTGAAGGTAACAGGTCACTAAGAAATTCTTTAAAACAAGAATAAACATCCTGGGAGCTGTTTTAATTAATTTGAGCTAGATCTAGAGATGGTTTAACCACGTGAATCTTGAACCGGTGATTCAGCATTTTTCCATGTCCTATTGATAATGACTACAATGAAGAACTACAGATAAGTATTTAAATCGATGGTAAAAAGTTCAGCAACATTGCTGAATCTTTTTTTCACTAAATTGAACCAATTAAAAAATCTACGTCAATAAATTTTAAAAATCTTCTAAACCATAGTTGTGAAAATTCAGTTGGTTATGCGTGATAGAGCATAATTGTCTCAGACGGAAAAAATTGTGTTTAAATCTAATTTGAAGAATATTTTAGTTCATGAACGATGAGTAAACAAGTTTAGGGCAAAATAACCTTTATTTTTAGTAATATTAGAGGCTTCCCTACCAGTCATCTCACAAATTTAAAAAGTAATTTTGTAAAACATGTCCGACCATGACTTTCACTTCATCTAAAGTGAGTTGTTCAATCTTCACAACAAAGCTACCAGAAAATATAAGGATCCCAATTTGTATGGTGTTCAGTTTTTGTCTGGCACTCCCAGTGTGTGTGCGTGGGATGGAGAAACCGAATGAGAAGTATAAGAAAAGTGAGTTATGGAGAGAATTTGATTTATTGATAGTGAAATGGAAAGATAAACTGATATAGCGGGGTCTGATACATAAACAGAAAGACTAAAAACAAAAAATTCAGATAAACATTAAACAACTTTTAGTTTATCATGATTTTATACTTTATGTAGATAAATTATATTTTAGATTTAGTTTAGAAAGAATGAAGTCTAATATGTATAATCACTTAAACTCCAAATACTTACTAGCTAAGCCACAATTCACTAAATGCAAATTGTTTTTTTTTATTTAAGACTTAAAGGACAGAAGTCTTAATTTCAAGTGACCTTCCAATTTAAAGGGAGTGTTCGCAAAAATAAAAGGGGGTTTTAGGCTGAATCCTAATCAAAATCGGATTTTATCGCTAGTAATTTTACTTCTATGTATTGCGGCTGTAAGGAACAAATGGTAAAAAAATACTAAATGCCCAAGAGCGGAAACTCCATGTACCTTCAATAAAATTTAATATACAACTCAAACCGTAAATAATTCAATTATATTATAACTAATCCTAAAAATATTACAATACACAAATTTCGGATATTCATGAAAAATTCGTATTTTACTCTAAATACATGTAATACGTGATGAGACATGAAATTAATATTTTACTCTGTATACATATAATATAGTGATAAGACAGGAAGAAATTAATGAAAGAATAAATCTTGGAGATAAACTCACATAGAATTCTTAATAAGGAAACAACACCAGCTATAGCAGGGGTATAGACCAGTTTTTCCTTTCATTTTATTTATTTGTATTATAGTAAAGATTTGCAACACAAAGTTTTTTACAATATACTTTCTACAAAACTGTTCCTTTTAATTTAACCATTCACTTTACATGATAAAATTTCGATTTATGATAAAACTTACATTCTAATTGCGTGCAAGTAAAAGCATTAAAAACGCAACTTCTTTTATTTATAGATTGTTGATACGTAAGATGCCGAATAGAAGATAATTTTTCTAGTCTAAGATATTATAATTTTTTCTTGGCCATACTCGTTTTCGAAAGCAATATGCATAAATAAATATAGATTGATTGGTTCTATTCTATTTCTACAATATCACAGCAAACTAGAGGTTCTGGTTGAAAAGACTGGAAAATCTTAACTTTAGAACACATTTTCAACAATTAGTTGTATATTTTCAGATTTGATATTTATGTATTTTTATATCAGCGGGTTTTAAGAGAGAGACCAAAATATGATCGAAAGTATCCCGATTGACAGAATACACTTCGTTGTGGTTAGTTTTCTGTGCCAAGTTTCTTCAACGAGAATTGATATAAACCGTCCTCCATGAACTCAAGAAGCCTTTGTGCCCATTTTTCCACTTTCTCTTGTAAGTTCAATAAATGAATGAAGGAATAGATTGAAAAGCAAAAGGATAGGACAGAGTTAGTCGAACAGTCTGGAGAACAAAGATATATATTAAAGTATCAAGAAAACTCTGGAATAATTATTGATTTCGTTCTTTCTTTTAATGTAAAATAGCATAGAAATTTCTTATTTTCTCACTAGTTGTATAAATAAATTAGTCATAAATAAGCATTTTGCGATATATCGGGATTGAGAGAAAAATGAGACAATGATTCCACTGTTTTCTGTGATGTAAAGCTTGAAATTATGCAATAATCTGGGAAAGGGAACTGAAACCCTACTCCTCAAGAGAATCCTTTGAAACCGTGTCTAGATACATAAACGCACTCAACAACAGTTTGAAATGTAATCCTGCACATGTACCCAGGACCCTGATACACTTCACACACACTAGACCAAGACCTGGAGTACCAGGAGAATTCAAGGTTCCTCCCACCACTTATACTTTTCTTTGTACTCGCTTACATATGAACACTTTTCTTAATGTGTCCTGAACATATCTCTTCTATCCTGAACCTCTCTCTCTTATCCTAACCCTAGCTCTCCTATTCTGAATCTAGCTATCCTATCTTGAACCTAGCTCTCCTATCCTAAACCTAGCTCTCCTATCCTAAACCTAGCTCTCCTATCCTAAACCTAGCTCTCCTATCCTGAACCTAGCTCTCCTATCCTAAACCTAGCTATCCTATCTTGAACCTAGCTCTCCTATCCTAAACCTAGCTCCCCTAACCTAAACCTAGCTCTCCTATCCTAAACCTAGCTCTCCTATCCTGAACCTAGCTCTCCAATCCTAAACCTAGCTCTCCTATCCTAAACCTAGTTCTCCTATCCTAAACTTAGCTCTACTATCCTAAACCTAGCTCTCCTATCCTGAACCTATCTCTCCTATCCTGAACCTAGCTCCCCTATCCTAAACCTAGCCCTCCTATCCTAAACTCAGCTCTACTATCCTGAACCAAGCTCGTTTATCCTGAACCTAGCTCTCCTATCCTGAACCTAGCTCTCCTATCCTGAACCTAGCTCTCCTACCCTGAACCTAGCTCTCCTATCCTGAACCTAGATCTCCTATTCTGAACCTAGCTTAACTTTCATGAACCCAGCCCTTCTATTCTGAACCTAGCTCTCCTATCCTAAACCTAGCTCTCCTATCCTAAACTCAACTCTACTATCCTGAACCTAGCTCGTTTATCTTGAACCTAGCTCTCCTATCCTAAACCAAACTCTACTATCCTGAACCTAGATCTCCTATCCTGAACCAAGCTCTACTATCCTGAACCTAGATCTCATATCCTGAACCAAGCTCTACTATCCTGAACCTGATCTCCTATTCTGAACCTAGCATAACTTTCATAAACCGAGCCTTTCTATTCTGAACCTAGCTCGCTTATACTGAACCTAGGTCTCCTTTTCTGAACCTAGCCCTCCTATCCTGAACCTATCTCTCCAATACTGAACCTAGGTCTTCTTTTCTGAACCTAGCCCTCCTATCCTGAACCTAGCTCTTATATGCTGAACCTAGCTCTCCTATTTCCCCCGGCTCCCCTGAGTTTCTCCTTGTAAGACGAAATATCCTCTTCTCTATTGAAGTACTATAGTTCTAGATCTTATACTTGGACCCCGTAGTATCTCAGCTCCTCTAAACTCTACCAATAAACCAACCTCTTCAAATACACTTATTCCAATATTATACTTTTATTCAATAATATCTTTTTATCTCCATTGTCTAGCTTACTTCCTGTTTATCCATCTATCACATCCTGGAGATGTGATGAGACGGAGAGAGATAAAATTTCCCAGTTAATTACTCTAGTTGAGGAAGTCCGAAAAATTCTGAATTCCTGCCTTAATTTCTAAATACAAGAGCAGGGGGGGGGGGGGGGGGGGGGGTTAGGAAACCTTATATTCCCAGGGGAATAGAAGCCTAATCTAAACGTTTCTAGCTTTGTATTTAAACATTTCTATCTATCTATCCTTTCATCCTTCAATGTTACCGTAAACCTTCCTCGTGTTTCCTCTTTAATTTCTCAAGTTAGATTACATGAACCAGTCAAAATTTATGCCAGAACTTTCATCGGAGTTGGATCAAAGATTAAAACCCTAGAAATTATTTTATTGCGAGAAAAAGAAAATTCCGACCAACATTTGGTTTTACATCTTCCAAACATTATTTCTTTTTGTGCAAACTTTCCCCTCCAACAAGAATTTTCCAATATAAACTTGTTTTATATAAATGGGAACATGAGATTAAATTAGTTTCAAGGTAGACCTTACATAGATCATCAATCTCCAGGTCTCAGTGCAGTACAGGGCAGACACGACACAAATGAGGATTGAAAATAAGAGAAACAAAAAAAGAGAAGAAAAAAAAGCAAAAGAAAACCAAGAAGACAAAAAAATGAAAATAAATAATTAAAAAGCATATTCAAGAACATTAGAAGAAACAGAAGGAAAAAAAATCTGAAGAAAAAATAAGACAGAAAGAATATGAATAGAATAAGAGGAAATATGAATAGAATAAGAAAGAATA